>NC_140536.1:9716031-9751031 GCF_057382185.1 Mchenga conophoros | reverse complement strand
GTTGCAGTTCAGACTCTGAGTCTTCTTGGTGCTGAAGCATCCACAGGATCTGCGTGGCTCACTGCTGCTGGCAGCCTCCAGCAGACAAACAGAGAAACAGCAATGGAGGGAGGGAGGGATGGGGGGTGCATGAAGGATAAACAAAAACAAACACAGACATCAAGAGCCACTGAAGCAGTGTGTGAGAGCCACGTGAGGCAGTCCACCCTATGGAGAAAACAGCAGCTGGTGTGTACACTAACAGCCCTACAGGGGCTGTGGCCTCCACAGCCTCAACTATGGAAAAGCAGAAAAAGGAGAGATGGGAGGGCGATGGAAGGGGGATGCTAGGGGCTAAATGGGGTGAGCAGTTAAGCCTTGTTGGTTACAGTATTGGCAGCAAACGAAATGATAGAAACGAGTGGAGGGGGGTGGAGGGATTTTTACTGTCCATCTTAAAAAGGAAATATATTGGGACTGATGAGTTTTTAAACGATAACGCATCTAGGAGTTACCACAGGGTTTTATATAGTATAAGGTTGGAAGAAAATTAACTCCTAGGTGGTTACAATTATGACTGTATTTTGCTGGTTATAGGCTCCAATTTAACCACAATTTAATAAAAAGTGACACCAAGTTCACTGCTAATGTTTCAATATGTAATAACTATTAAAAAGAGGGTTAAACAGTCCAAAAAAAGAGGCTTTTTTGATCATTGCATAGATTTTAAATGTGAGGCATATATTCTGATGACCTAAAAAAAAAAAAGCAGAAAGTGCTTCAACAATAATGTGCTTTCTGAAAATTTGAACTCATATGCACTTCTGTCCTATTGCGCACGTCTAAACGGGATTCTTCTGCTGTCTCAGGTTCTCATTTTTACTAAAAGGCAAAAATTGCAAAAACAGCACCAGACGATGTTTTCCACAGCAGCGGTAAGTGGAAAGCATGTCCTGAAAGTTCATCCGCAAAGCATGTAAGAAAAACAAGCGCTTCATAACATCTGCTCTGCTTTCATTTATGTCTTTTTTTTTCAGCTCTATTTATGGATAAGGACAAAACAAATACCTCAAAGTAAAATCAAACGGTAAAGCTTCAAAACATGCAATTTTATCAACATTTCGGAATTTTTCATATCACCTACAAGAGCATTGTGTGTGTGAGGGTGTTTGTGGGCTTCTGGCACGCCCCACTCCCCGCTCTCGTCCACCACTGTCCTTTATCTTCTTTATCTCTCTGTATTTCCCTCTCTCTCTCTCCATTTCAATATTGAAGAGAGTTTTATTAAGGGCTAGACTCGGATGTGCCGAGGCGCTCTTAGTAATTTTCCTACAAAGTGCTTTAATCCATCACACGGCCAACATGTGGCCTTTGCAGCCATACATCATCTAAGCCCACAGAGAGAGAGCGACAGACACAGAGAGAGAGAGAGAGAGAGAGAGAGAGAGAGAGAGAGAGAGAGAGAGAGAGAGAGCAAGCGAGGAGGTGGTAACATAATTTCAGCCCCCTCCTTCTTCAACTTCTTCTTCTTCTTCTGCTTCTTTTTCTTCTTCTCTGCGCTCGTCTCCCTCCAGAGTTTCCCAGCTGGGATGGAAAGCACATCTTCTCCACATATTCCTCATACAAGTCCTCTCTCCATTTACAAATCAGAGTGAGGTATGTGTGAAGATGGAGCGAGGGGAGGGGCTGGGTGGTAAGCAAGGGGAGAGAGAGAGAGGATGAGAGAGAGAGAAAATGAAAGAGATGGAGATAGGCGAGAGTGAATGAGTGTGTGAGGCTGAGAGAGAGAAAGAGAGAGATAAGGAAAATGGAGAAAAGCTTACTGGAATGAATGAAATTGGGGGACAAAAGCGGGTGATAGGAAGTCAGTGTGTGTGTGTGTGTGTGTGTGTGTGTGTGTGTGTGTGTGTGTGTGTGCTCTGTATGAACAAGGTGTGCGCGTAGTACTTGGATGAGGAAATAGAAATAGGCGGAGAAGGAGTGGAGATGAGTGGTGGGGGGCTGCGTTTCCCAGCATGCAGCTGGTGCTGAGTTGCCCTCTGTGTTGCCCCCGGCCAACACCTGCTTCCATTTCGCTTCCTCCACCCTCCTCACGCTGAGGAGCAGCGATGAACTCCGGGCCCCCTGACTAATGGAATGGGCCCTTGCTCACAACCATTAGAGGATTGGTGTCCCTTTCGGTGCCCCCGAGTGCCCTACGGTACAGAAAAGGGAGAGGAAGGGGCGAGGTAGAAGATGGTGGCAGGTCTGCCTTTTTTTTTTTTTTCCCTTTTGGCCCAACACACACACACACACACACACACCTGGTCATAATATAACAGCCTAGAGTAATCCAGCCAGAGTAAGGCTTGACATAGCTTAGCATCTGACTGAGGCTATTTCTGAGAGGATATTAGAAAATTCTGAATTGGGTGCAGCACTGCGAGGTTTCGGAGAGGGAGCTCTCTGAATGTGTACGACAGCGGCCCCGGCTGATCGCGAAGCGTTTGTGTGATTTCATTTAGCCGGTAAATCCAGTGCTCTACCTCAATTACATCTGCTTTACTCAGATGGAAAACACACCTCTGTGTACAGAGGCAGGGGAGGGAGGGGGGGGGGGGGGGGGGAGAGGAGAGAGGAGGGGAGGGTGGAAGCAGGGAGCGGATTGGGGGATTGAATCTCTCGATGAGCTGATAGCACGTCCAAAGACAGCGAGCCAAGCTGTGCAGCGGTAATGTTATGCTAATGATATGGTAATGATATGGTAATCTGCCGGCAGTATTCCACCTCACTGGAGAGAAGGGGAATCTGGGAGGCCTTTTACCATTGGTTGGAGACCGGGGACTTCCTGAAGTCAGAGTTCAAGACAAAACCCTTTCTCACACACACACACACAGACACACCACATTAACATGGGACAGGCACTACTTAATTGTCGAAGCAGTGATCTCAGCTAAAATAAAAGCAATGCAAAACATAGAGCTAATCTGGCTTTAATCGGATTTGCAAACTCTTAAGTAAGCAAGAAATAATACCTGTAAACAATGCAGTATCATGAAGACTGGGTTGGCTGCATTGTGAGTAAGCCTGCGAGCTTTATCAGCGTGTAATATCAAGTCGCTGCGACGCTGTTTTGTGTCGACATAAAGCGAAACAGAAAATCATCTATTTTAGATCGTGATCAGGGTCTCTTTTTTTCTGTGCCTGTGTGTGTGTGTGTGTGTGTGTGTGTGTGTGTGTGTGTGTGTGTGTGTGTGTGTGTGTGTGTGTGTGTGTGTGTGTAACTCTGCACCTGTGATGGCTGCCATTACCTGTCTACGCAGAGCAGCTCTTTCTCTCGGCTTTGTAATGAGTGGGTTACACCACCGCCGCCTTGGTTGGAGCGAAAAGACTCACCATTATGTGACAGGAGTCTCTGAATGCGCGTCGTTTATTATATTTTGCTACATTTCACTGCATCTCATCTAATTGGGAATGAGCTGATTTGCCATTTAATTTCAAGCATTGTTGACAAACTATAGCCCATCTTTAAAGCCTCCCAAATGAGCAAATGCGTAAGGCATTATATAAATGTGAATGGATCGACTCTATCACTTAGACACGCTTAAGAATCGCAAAAAGTGACAGGAAATGCTTAGGTATGTCTGCTAAAAAGAAAAAAAGAGGGACACCTGCAAAAAGCAACTGCAATGGATGATGGTAAATCTGTCCGTGTGGCATAAAGACATCATCTCGGGTATTTTGCTTTTGTTTTTCTTTGTATTTTACAGTTGCAAAATGGATATGTCAAGTCTGCACAATGGAGACATGCGATGACATTTTCCTGGATGCTGTACACTAAATCAAAGGGACCAACAATATGTTGAGTGCCAGCATGGAGACATTTGATTCCCATTCCACTCATGCAGTATTACTGCTGGAATGCCAGCAGACATCACAATCCTCCCAAGCTGGCACTGGGCTTGTCACACTTTTTATTCCACGTCAGTGTTTTCAAAAAAATTAAATAACATGTATATATATATATATATCTCACAGGAAAATGTGAAGCCCCTGCTTCTTCTTGATACACTTTATTTGCAGCACAGAATGCGCAAATCACTGGTGACACAATTAAAATAGGTTTGACTTAACAAAGGCGATTTAGTGTCAGTGACATTTAGCATCAGCCTCTGGTGACAGACAGGTAAAAGAAGCCAGTCAGCAGATTGGACCTGAGGGGATGGGGAAAGTGGGGGTTGTAGAAGGCTCTTGTCTGGGTTTTGGTGTTGCTGGGATGGACGACTTATTAACACAGAAACACACAATTAGTGTAAATCCTTGACAACAGACTGCCACTGTAGGCTTACACCAGGGCATCAAAGCTCCAGCACCCCTTAATTTGAATGACCAGACTATGGGTGCTGAACTCAACGACACATATAGAAAATATGTTTTGTTTTTTTTCCTCACTGAACTGTGCATATGCACAAATACAATAAGTTTATGTAAATAGATTAAAAAATTAGTGCATCATTAGTGTCTAAAAGAGGAGAAAACAATGCAGGAAAAAACAAGAGGTGTTTGTGGGTATACATGAGGGACAATGAGAGAGGGAGAGAGAGAGACAGGCAGAGAGAAAGACAGAGACGGGGGTGGACTGTCCAATACACTCCTGATAAAGGTCAAAGAGATGTTTTATTCATGATCCAGGCGGCAGCAGCAGAGGCAGCAGGGCCAAGGTTGAAATGAGCTCGCGTCCATGTTCCCTGGAGCCAGTGCTGCAAACAGCCTCACACCAGGCCAGCGGACACTCCAACTGACTGCTATCAATAATGCCAAAATGCGCACACACACACACACCCTACCCTTATCCCTTATCAATAACTTTAAATCACAAAAAATAAGAAAAATGGAGTCTTAAGTAAGACTAATATTTTGGTCTGATTTCTATAATTATATATCGAACAGTAACAGTTGTAAATATTCTAGATCTAAAAATTCACGATTTCAGTATTTTTTTCATTATTTACAATGAAACTGTCAATATGCTGTTAAATGCATGTAATATATAATATATTACGATTTTTACAGTGAACCACTTCAACTATGTGTTTATAACATTTTTTTTGGATTAGTCAGACTTTACATTTGAAAAGCACAAGTTAAACAAAATCCCTTTTAAAATCCTGAATATAACAGCGCACAGCAGGAATGGGAGTCGATTCATAAAAGTTCTTACCTTTTAAATTTCTCTCCGCTGAGAATCTTTCATGAAACATTCACAGTGAAGAGAATCAGACGAGGTTCATTTCGAAATCTCTTACACCCTTGAACCCCCTCTTTGAACTCGCTCCAAACAAAAAAGGCAAAACCTCTGTACTGCACCTAACCGAGACCAGCTCCGAGCCCTTGTTTTTTTTTATATTTATTTATTTCATTTTTTACTTCAGTGTAGCTGGGAACTTTTTGATGGAGCTGACACAGTCTGAGACTCAATAACTAAAGTAACCTTTAAAGCACAGATGTGTCTTAATCAGAAAGATGGTAGCATCACAGATTAAAACTTGTGAAAATGGTTAAAGACCCAATAATTTCTAAAGACTTAAACACTGAGCCTATTCACATACTGAGTAGGGAAGTGGGGGTTTCAGGGGAAAGAGAGGCGTGTGTGCCTGTTTGGGAGCATAGATGTGTCTTTTTATACGTGTGTGTGTGTGTTACACTGTGCAGCCAGCCCACTCCAAGCATCTTTGATCAGATATGAAATATTCACAAATGCTGCTATAATTTGATGAAAGTCAGATATCCCTCAAATAAGAAATAGAAGTCAGCTCGTTGGCAGCTCTTAAATAAAACAAAATAAAAGAAATCTTAGAATCCAGATTTAAAAAATGTAAATTGCAGGCCCTGAGGTTGGAGTAACAAAGAGATTTTAAACATGCACTGACCCGTTGTACGAACTCCAGTCCATGCTGCTCAGCCAGAGCTTTGGCAGCTCTGGTGCCTCCGTCCATTTGCACTGCATAGAAGATGAGGCAGTTGGTCCCACGGTGCCCCTCTGTGGTCACTAGGTTCCTCTGCAGCAGGCAGCCCACCACCAGCACAAACGCAGTGAACATGGAGCCTTTAACGAGAATATCTGTGAGAATTAGATCCATATTTTCTTTTTTCCCAAAAAAAAAAAAAAAAAATAGAAACTCTTGGAAATTATGCATGTTTTAGTGCACTGTGTAGGGATCAGCCCAGAGTGCTACATTACATAATGTTTTAAGCAGACACCTTGCCTGAAGTCTTCAATGTCAGTCAAACCTACAAAATAATCAGATTGTATTTGTGTATCGGTTTTGGTGTCATTTTGAAAGCACAAATGACAGAGTACATTTTTGGCAAGCCCACTAATTATTTGATCAAAAAGTTGTTTCCGCCCTTTAATGTCAGGCATCATTTTTCTCTTTCAAAATGCCACCTAAGGTTATTTCGCATACCCGTGCTCTTCACTGGATCTTTGTAATATCTAAAATCTGCAATTATATACATGTAACAAAACAAACCCAAACACCTACTTTTTTCTTTTCTTTTCCTTTCTTTTTTTTACATATTATCATAACACTTCATATACCATCTAACTACACAAATGAGTTGACACAGTTTAGGATTCTGCATCTCAGTACAGAGTATTGAACATTGGCAATTGTGAAACAATTTGCCCACAGCCACCTCCTCTGTACTTCTGCGTGAATTCCACCGAGGCTGCCACCTACAGCATGTGAACCACCCACCTGTAGCCACACAGAGTGAAACGTCCAGGAGTTATCTTTCACCCTGTGCGATGAAAGCTAGAACTCTGGCATCGGGGGCCCCAAGCGAGACAACACACTCTCTCCAGTTCCCAACCCACACGTTTAATCTCCTGGCCTTGATGCAAATGCTTCTGAGAGCAGAAAACACTGCAGTGCCCTCATTGCGTGAACTAACTTCCCTCTTTAAGCAAAACAGGAACTTTATCAGTCTGTCTTTATGCTCGTACTTTTCCTGTGAACAATGATGGAACAAAAAAAAAAGTTGCCACGTTGCTCTTGAACAGCATCTACTGAAAGACTAAAACGGCCGATGTACTGCTGGACGAATGCCGCGTTGAAGAATATTAATTGCTTAAACTCCCTGTCCTTTCACCACATTACACAATCAACATTTACTGTTGATCTGCCAAGTAGGCCATTTTTCAGTTTTATACATTAGCTTACATTAAATGCAATTAGAAACGCAATCAGGCAAAGTGCTGTTTCCAGCGCGTATGTCTGCTGCCCGTGCAAAGAGCTCCTAAACTCTAAAAGGTTGCTTCTAAATACAGCTGCTCCTATTATACAAGCGACTAGTTGAGTAAGGAGGAATCATTTTAAGCCACGCGTTATGCAAACAATGCTTAAAAATAGTGCACGCAAGACATAGAACAAAATATATCGGACTTTTTGGAAGCCTGATGAACAAAACAAGCGGTTCTTTTAAATCCCTTCTTGAGAATCGTGATGGGAATTCTTAACAATGATTTGTTTTATGCGCAAAAACAATAATCCAACATTATCACTTGCAGTGCCGGTATCTAATAGTGTTAATGTGCAGCATCTGTGGTTGAAAAAAATCTTTCTACTTCTTCATCAATTCTTTCAGCCTCTTTACTTTGAGAAATGCACCCGCTAAGATGCAGCAAAACTCTGAACCAGACGATTAAGACATCTCCGTCTATGAGTGATTCTGTTTGTGTGTTTATCTGACTCCTCGTCAAAGTGCCTCCTCCTGCAGCGTTTTTCGCCCCCACCCCAAACAACAAACAATGCAGCTGACCACTGTTTAAAGTCTGCAGCATCATTCAGCTCCTATCTCCCGAGCCACTGATTGAAATCGATAACCTCACTTGGGGCTCGAGCCCCAGTCAATCCGGGAGCGAACACCCCACCCAACGAGTAACCAGCCCTGGGCAGAGACAAAGTAGACAGGGGGAGAGGGAGGAGGGAAAAAAGAGGGCTCATGTGAGACTGGAGTACAGGGGAGCCACATTGAACAGTGTCAGGGCCTCGGGGCCTACTGGGACGCTGATAAAGTACCTGGACATTTTTATAGACAAACTACTTATTTCCGTCCTCATATCGCTTGGGAAGACTGATAACTTTATATTCCTCTCAGGCAGAGGAAAGAAAGGGAGGAGGGGGGTCCTTTCAGGAGTTTAATTGATCAAACTGTAGCCACGAGGTTTTTTTTTTCTAGAGATAAAAGAGACTAGCACTCTCTCCTGTACAATACAGAGATCTTTTAGAAAGCAGACCCAATGAGGGGAAAAAAGTGTAACTCATTATGCAAAGTCATTACAGTCCTCTGACTACCCTCCTTAAAGAGAAGGCGTTAATGGTAAAACTGTTCATGATTTTCCGAGGTCAAACTACTGGTCACAGGATAATATTATTTCACAATGTCCACATTATCGCTCCAACCAAACTTTTTAGATGGCCGTTTTAAGGTCAGACTTAAACACCATGTCTACTTAGAGTGTTTAACATTAGTATATTACCATAGTAATATTGCCCAGGGGACATGTTGGTAGAGAGCGAGGGGGGGGGGGGGGGGGGGGGGGGGGGCAATGTCTCAATTTTACAATGGCTTTACAGTAGAATAATGTTCTTTCTGTCATGAGTCAAGAGAACAAACGCAATAAAAACTGAGCCACAATAATCAACCCCATCTCGAGCCATCAGCAAAATGGCAACACATATGCAAATGTTGTTAAATATTTTTCCTCTTTTTGTACATTGCCCTGAAAATACTCCAGAATCTTACGTTCATATGGATAAAGCAGACTTGTAAAGCTTTACAAGTCATATTGGACAGATTTTGTTGTCCGTGGAGAGAGGCAGGCTAGCAATTTTCCAGTGTTTAGCAAATGCCAGGCTGAGTCCTTGAGCAAGACTTAAACCCCTGCAGCAGCTGAACTACAGCTGACCGTAACTTCTGACCTTGTAGTGCGTTTGTGGACGGGTGCTCCATTTTTATCACTGACAAACAAATACTGTGGAGGCAGATACTTCAACAATTTAATGATAATGTTTCTCAACATAGTTTGGAAAATAAGAGCACTATCAAATAATTTCTATATACAAGGTCAAAGAAACTGATGAACTCTGGACATTAAAAACTGATGCCTATACTAATATTTGGTGGGATACAAAAACAAAAACAAAACAAAAAAACAGTTTTCCAATATATCCAATATTATTTCAGGCATTCAAAATATAAACATATTTCCAAAACATCTGTCTAGTTATTCATGTACTCATTTAGTCTCTTCCAGACTCTGCTCTGATCAGCTGGCTGTTGGTTTCCCCATTTCAAACACTTATCTTGCCAAAGGGAAGTTGCAAGTGTCAAAAAAATATGCAGAGTCAATACTCATAACATGGTTGAAGCGTTTTTCTCCTACCTCTTCTTTGTTTTTCAAGACATAACCAGACAGCATTCTGTACGGAGATCGGTAGTAAAGGAGTCCAGGTGAAAATAACTGGTTTCCTATGAAATTAAAAATCCTGCAGAGGAAGTCCAAAACATTTGAGTGCTTAAAATCATGTATCAAGCAAGGATGGAAAAATATTTTACTTGTACAACTACAACGGGGGCTACTCTGATTCTGTGATGGACTGGCAACCTGTCCAGCATGCACAGTCAGGATATACTCCAGGTTCATTGTGACCCTGAACTTGAAAAAGTGGTTAAATGGATGGATGGTTAAATGAAAACTACAGCAGCTGGTCTCCTTAGTTCCCAAACAAAGAGCAGTTAATGGAGCACATGGCCTTGTCCAAACTCTTTTGCAACTTTTTTTGGAACCATGAAAATTACCATAGATTTCAACATTTAAATGTTTAATATACCTTTTGTGCATTTAAAAAATGAAATATAGTTTTGGGCAAATTGGAAATTATTGCATTCTGTTCACCTTTTTATGAAAGGAGTCGCAAACGGAACTAAACAATCAATAATATTAATGACAGGTTTTTACTTTTCCTCCTTATATTAAAAACGTTGACTAATGAAAAAAAAAACACCTATATTATCAGCATAGCTCCACCCAGCTACATCATGCATGGGGGCTAGTCAGACATAAATGGGGGACACCTGTAGTGCTGCATGGCTATGGCCATTATTTCGTTTTACAGTGTGGAACATTTTCAGCAGATGTTGCTTCCAGTTGCTTCTGTAGCAGTCTGCCTCTAGTTATCCATATGTTGGCAACAGTGTTCTCTCCTTTACACACAGTTCATTAAGTCTATCTGGAAGCCTCAAAAGGATGCAGGTAATTACAACACCAGGTTATCACCTTAACATAATAATGTCCCACTGCATCCATTACAAGCACCAAATCCTTTTCAGAGTTCGCTGCTATTAACTGAGGATGATGTGGATTAATAAATGCATCCAGAGAACTGATGTGAGTATAGTTTAAGGTTCTCACACTGTTAGCCTCGGGTCTTGAGGCCCCCCCCCCCCCCACACACACACACACACACACACAGAGACACAGCAAAAACACAAAAAACAACAAAACACCCAAACTGGTCCAGTGCATCAAAGCCTGGAAACGAGGCTACATCTGAGAAAGACGGGAGGAGGGAGTGGGGGTTCAACTCTCACTCCCTCCATGCAACACGGAGCTGTGAAAGGATAGAACGGGTTTGTAGAGTAGGAAGAAAAGAAAGCTCTTACCTTTCCCATCCAGGCGACAGAGCCCTTAGACAGACGGACTGCCTCCTGTTGAAAGCAGAACGGCAGGTCGATGCATCGTGGAGAAAAAAGAAAAATTCCGACGCGTCCATTTTTTTTTACTCCTCGTAATAAAAGATGCAAATTAGAGCATGCAAAACACCGCATCTACAGAGCACCTTCTCACAGAACAAGTCAAACGTGCAGAAATAACGATTTTGTAAGTCGGCAAAACGAGCACATCCACGGCGTGTGGCGGAAGGGGGGATTTTGTAAAGATGTGAGAATGCATTAGAATGCAAGAAATGGTGTGATGGCGAGAGGGACTGTTGGGAGAGACAGATCTGCATATGGAAATTAGGGTTAGCCTGCTTTAAATTCTTTTTCATACGGTCCATTATTTTGTATTCATTTGGGCGGAACCCCGACAGTGGGACCGAGGGGGACAAGTGACTTGACAAATCCCGGGGAAAAGTCACGGCACGGAACAGGTGCTTTGGTTCAGTGCTTTTTTGTGAGCAACTGTGTACGCACATACATGCTATGACGATAATGCTCTAAATATTTTTTCATATATCCACATAGTATTGTTTTCCCGAGTCTGTATTTAACATCTGTTATGTAAACTTAATTTCAAGTTAGCGTGTATGTCTTAACAAAGACCGAGAAGAAACTGAATGTAATTATTTTATTTGTTTAATGAGAGAGCTCAGCGCTGTTAGTGGTATACAGAGGAAGTTCAGGTTGCTCTTTAATACAACTCACGATAAATACAGCTGCTGAACCGACTATAAAACAACTACAATTCTAAATATCTTAAAAGCTGCCCGGAGAGACATTGCGACAGAGGAAGCGCTTAGCAGTGAGACCTCTTGTTGTGTGTCTGTCAAAGGATTAGGTTCCTCCCAGTAGGAAACTTCGGACCAATCATCGGGCGTGGAGCGAGTGTGCGCCTGCGTAGTGTGAGCGCGCGGGACCGGCTGAAAACACAAACAGCGATGAATACTGGGAAGTAAAATTCACAAACTACTAAATATACAAGAAGCCGAACTAACAGGTTAGTTCATATTTCATTAACAGTTGGTTTTGGAGGCTTTTCTGTCTTTAGTTTGCCTGTTAAAAATAGTTTTGTTTGACTTAACTGTGCTGTCGTGTCGGCACAGCGTATGCTAGAAAGTTAACGCTAGCATTATCATGCATAAAGCGTATAATGTAGATACGTTAAGTGTTAAATTTGCACTTCGTAACTTCTATGAAATGTTTTATACTCTCATGTCGGATCCATTGTGAAGTACTTGTTCGTTGGCTAGCTATATGCAATAACATACATGCCCGTCACTTATACATTCAATAAATTCATTTATGTTGCTCCAAAGATATTTTTTCCCTGCTTTCTGCTCATGTTTCCTTTAAAACTACATCTAATTGTGCACAACTCTGCAAAATTAGATGTAGTTTTGTATGCTCTGCGTTGAGTACCAGTACTTGTATGTAAGTACAAATGTACTGTAAGGTACATTTGTACTTACAAAGTAAAATGCTAAAATATTGCTGTGAAACCCTTTTGTTTAAATTGTATGTGGTATTAAATTATACATCATCCCAGTGTAATTGTGAATAACTTGTTGAATATTTACATATGAACACAGTTTTGCAAACCACTGACAAAAAAGCATTCTCTCAGTATTTTGCGCTGTGATTTCTTTTTTTTTTTTTTTGGTCATTTCAGGTCAAATTGATTCTGCACTGACACCATGTCAGATGACTTCAGCCAGTCCCTCACCCCGCCAGTTTCCCCATTTGCAGGAGACAGTCTATGTGACCTGGCTCCAGTTCGACCACCGTGTTTCTGCTGCTCTGATGTAAAAGATGATCCCGCTGGAGTACTTTCCACAGAGGGATACGTTGTTAGAGGCTCCTTGAAACGGTATAATTACCTTCTGCCAGCTGACTGTAATCGTACAAAATTGTCTGGCACTATTTTGTGCCTGAGAAATGCTGTCAGTAAGAACAGTCTTTTATAAAATCGGTCATTTTTCTGTGTAATTTATTCAGAGGTCAGTTTTTTTGTACTTATAACACCTCAAATGTAATTCCATTTACCTCCCCTGTGATGTTGTAGCTGCTAAAGTTCCACTAGGAGAAAAGCTTTAAAATCTCACTGCAGTCATTGCATCCACTCCAGGCTACTCTTGCGTCTTGACCCAGCCCCTGCAGAATATGAGACGGACACAGTGGACATCTTTGGCTTCTCCTGGGTGACAGAGACAGCACTGGTGGAATCTACAAAACTACTGTTTGGCCTCTTCAGGTAAGGCATGATGTAAAGCATACGTTATTTCAGTCTGCTTTAACTCTTTACCCTTTGAAAGCCTATTAGAATTAACCTAGGAGCTGTCTTCTGAACTGAGCGGTTGTTTGACGCCTCCTTATAGAAATGACTGGGTGTGTATTGAGAGTTAGTGAGGGTGGTCTTTGCCTATGCAGCTACCTTTGGAAAAACCCTGATACTATTCTAATCATTGTGAAAACCTTTACTGATATGTAATGAAGCAACAAAACATGTTGTTATGGGAAGTCATCAGATATCATCTTTATAAAGGAAAGAGTTAAAATCTGTTGTTTCTACCACTTAATTCTTTTCCACGGCAGCAAAAGTGTGGTCATGAAATCATTCTTTAAAATATTTCATATATATTCCTGATACATTATTGAAAAAGACATCCTTCATATCCATTTACAGGGTCTCTTCTGTTCTGTGTTATGTTTCAGACAACGGATTTACAAGTTGGAGACTTTAGTTAAGTCCAACTCAAATGACTTTGGTAAGTCTGTGTAATCATTAGTCCAACTAACAGTCTTTTAGTTTATTGTCAGTATTTTGTTCGCACAGTAAGCCACTGTTTGCTTACATAGGCATAGTTTGTGTATTAGTTGGATATACAGGTTGTTTATGTGCATTGCTTGTTTATATAATTAGCAGAAAAAAGATTTGAAACATTTTTATGCAGGTTCTGTCAACCCCTTTGGAACTTGGATCAGATTTTTAATCCTAGTTAAGGCATATTATGTGAGGACAGAAAATGGTCTGATCAGCTTATCAGCTTGTAGGAGAGTGATAAAAACTAGTTAAATCAAGTGAAATAAGTGTAGGAATTACCGAGGGCTTCAAATATGTTAACCCTCTCAGGCTCAAATTAAACTTTTTGTTGCTAATGCACAACCAAGTCCTGCAGTGGTACTTCTGAGTAAAAAAAACAACTCATAAAATATGTATGTGGGGTAATCAGGTTGTTAGTTTTTAACTGTTGCAAATCGGCAACGCCTGCCTTGAGAGGGTTAAAGAATGAAATGTCCAGAATAAATAAAAATAATTATTCTGCAAATTAAATCCCATAATTTCTAGAGAGTTGTTTTCTATATATATATTTTTATGAACAATTTGAATGTATTTGATATGTATATATGAGCTGTACAATAGTCATTTTCAGAGTGATCTGATCTCTGATACCGTAGACATATTATGAGTACTACCTACAGCACCCTTTTGATGTTTTAGGTCAAGCTGGAAATCTCCACTATAAAGCAGAAGAACTCTGGCAAGAATGTGTTACATTTCTTCAGTATGTCAAAGTCTTTCTACACAGGTAATTTTAACACATTTTCATGTCACACTGGAACTAATAAAAACATGTTAATATATTATGGTGTCATGGAGTTTTTGTTTATTTGAATGTTTGATTGGATACCCCTTTTGCATATGTTCAGATATCTCCAGCCTTCCAGGTCCCTGGATGCAGCTCAGTCACACCCTTACGAGGAGCTGGAGGCTCAGTTCCCCTCTGCTCTTTTGGAGGAACTTTTTGGGATCACTCTCCTCGTAGGACGACTCAAAGACCTGCCTGCTAATGTTCAAAGTGCCTTTACTATACAGAATCACGGAAAGGTACGGCCAAACGCTAGTTGGTTTGTTTAGATCTAACTTGAGTAGAGATTTAATGTAAGGCATTGATTACAAAGGTGTTAGGGAGCTTAAAAACCGAAGGAAAAAAACCCCAAAGACAGCATTTAAAACAGATGCAGACAATGTGGGGCTGGCATACCAGAGTACAAAGGCTATATATTATCAACTGAGCATTAGGTTTTATGACTACAGTTTTATCACCCAGCTGATTTTTCTTCTTTTCACATTGAAATGAGAAATCTG
Organism: Mchenga conophoros; assembly: GCF_057382185.1. Lineage (NCBI taxonomy): Eukaryota > Metazoa > Chordata > Actinopteri > Cichliformes > Cichlidae > Mchenga > Mchenga conophoros. The sequence continues at coordinate 9,736,138 of NC_140536.1, read as the reverse complement.
TGTTCCTTTTACAGATTTTACCTCCCTCCTGGCATTTGCTACACCTTCATCTAGACATCCATTGGTCAGTTTTGGAGATCCTTCACCTACTTGGTCACAAGATGCAGGGTTTGTGTTTGCAGCAGAATTCTCACCTAGGAAATAACTAAAGAGCTATTGAATTATGATGGAAACAGGCTCTTTGTAATTTTACTCATTCTGTCTTCAGGCCAGGTGGTGTACGCCCACAAGTTTGTGGACCTGACGGGAGAGAACCTGACTGATAGCAGCCTGTTTGACGAACACCTGTGCAGTCTGCTGTGTGACCTTACTGGACTGGCCATGGGCAAATACAGCAAGGTGGGTGGTTCATTTCATCTCACTAGATGCAGCAGTGGTATTTCAGAGTTATGTTTTTAAGCTGAAATTCTAAGTGTTTCTCATATAATTGCCACATTTTGTAGTTGGTTAGCAAAAACTGGATCGAAGCTGCACACAGAAGGCATCGCAATGTGCAACAAAAAACATTTTAGTGTAGAATAAAGCTTTAGTTGGCAACTCACTGTGTTTAATTGATCCTGTTTATTTGTAGGTGAGGCCTACAGAGGCGCTGAGCAGCCATCATTACCTTTGCACCTGCACCAAAGAGTTGTGGGTCCTGCTCATGTACCTTCTGGAACACAGGAATAAAGAGTTGCACACACAGGTAACACACATACACGCATGTTCTGTCACACAGTAAACTTTGATTCTGACAGTATTTAACTAATGTGTGCTCCCTTTAGTCTTTCTGGAGCTACATCAACTCGTTGCTGAGGCCTCTGGTTTTAGGAAAACCTGCTGCTGAGCAGTTCAGTGGCCTCCCCACACACTGTAAGGACCCTCTAGGATTCACATGGTGGCTGGTCACTCATTTATCAATGCTAGGCCAGTATAGTCGGAGCGGCATGATGGTCCAGAATGAGGTAAGAAACTAATAATTGCAATAATGATACCTAAAGATGTTCCAAATGAACAGAAAAGTGTTTCTATGTAAGATTTTTTCTGACATATAAAACTGCAATTTGTTTCATCTTAAACACTAAGATGAAGACTATTATGATGAATATAGAATACTGTGAGTTGTTTTTAAGTGTCTCTCATTAATTTATCTTCATCTGCAGAAAAACCTGGGGGATAACTGGACCTTTGTGGATGAGTTGCTCAAATTAACTTGTAAGGTAAGCGCAGTTTCTAGTTGCGATATTCAGTTTTTGAACCCTTTAAAATCATAGTGTTTTTAAATGGTGTGTGTGTGTGTGTGTGTGTGTGTGTGTGTGTGTGTGTGTGTGTGTGTGTGTGTGTGTGTGTGTGTGATAACAGGGAGGTCTAGCAGAGGAGCAGTTCAGGATGCATGTCCACTCCTGCCTCAGTCTTTGTCTGATGTGGGAACCGAGCACCAGTGCTGTGTCCACCCTCTGGGATTACTACAGCAAGAATTTGGTAAAATAACATCTGTGGCTTATCATGAAGTGTATACATTTGATTTGCTGACCAATTTACTACAAGTAGCTTACTTTTGTGTCTAACCATCAATTTTTGAAATGTCTTATTTGTTGCTCCTTTATTCACACCATACTTCTAATTCTAAGCATGTCATGCTGCACCCTGGTTAACAAGGGCTCTACAGTTATATATTATGCTCTGTCACTCCTCTTCAGAGTGCCTCATTTACCGTGCCCTGGCTGGGGATTTCTGCCCTGGGCACTTTATGCAAGACACCTTTAGCTCTGTTGGAGCAGGCCCGGAGCTGCTGCTCCCTGCCTCCCCTTCGCTCTCCTGGATACACCCAGCTCTATCGCTCTGCCAACTCCTTCCACATCTTTCTTCGAGTGCTGGCCCTGTGCCTTGCACAGGATCGGGCTGGAGGAGTCCCACAGAGACAGATCAAAGGGAGGTAAGGATGGAGAGAAGGCTGAGAAGCTTTGTAGCTCTCGATCCTTCACATTTTCTTCCACCTTGAAAAGTAGGTTTGACAACCATAACACTATATACTCTATATTGTGGGGTTTTGATTTGGAGTCTTTCAGCAGTGATTACTAATCAGGGATAGGCTATATAGATTTCCCCTTCCCACTTGATCTTTAAATGTGTGATGTGTTTAAATGGTGTTTGGATTTGCCTATGTGTAAGCACTCGCTTGCATAAATACACACACAACATGTGTGTTTGCAAACTGTCATGCATTTGAGTCTTGTTTGTGTACGTGCCAGGTGTATCGCAGTCTCCCGGTGCGTCTTTGATATTTACTCAGGCCCACCGGTGGAGCAGGTGTCTCAGGAGTCAACCACCTGCTCTCCAGCAGAGGCCAGACCCAAGAAGCCTCCTACTGATGCACACACAAACACACAGGCTGTGCACCTGCTCCCTAGAGCAGTGACATGGTTTCAGTGTGTGAGGCCGTTGAAGAGAAGAATACAGTGCGTGTTTGAATAGGAAATAAAGAAAAAAAAATAGACAAAGGACAAGAAGCTGATGGATGCATCAGAACCATGTACTGGTCCATCCTATATCCCAGGCCGGCTGTGTGCCAGAGGGAGGCAGCCGTAGATAAATCCGCCTAATGACTTCCCTCTGTCTGGAATGTGCTCTGTAGCACTGCAGACATGGGGGCTAATTAGCTAACGAGCGTGGCGGTTAATTCGCCTTAACGAAGCTGTGTTGGTTTCCAACACGGAGAGAGGGGAGCTTGGGTGGTGGGGGAGCAGGGGGATGTGGGTGGTAGGCAGTCTGGCGACAGCCAGGCTGGGCTGGGACAGGTCCAGATCCCCACCCCCATCCCCTTCACCTCCCTCCATCTCCCTCCACTAAAACTATCACCACTACCTCCTCCTCCTAAGGAGGCGCGAGGCGTGCCGACTGTATCTCCACAACGCTTCGGCAGCGTTCCCACTCCTGGCTAGGCTCTGCGGGACACCCGTGACGACCACATTAATGGGATCGACTGCAAGCATGTTGCTCTCCAATGCTGGGAGTTAGGAGCATCTGCTTGCCTCCAGAAAAAAAAGCTGTCCAGAATAAACAAACAGAGAGACAGGTTGGGAGAACACAGAAAATCCCCTCTGCTATCTCCCAGTGTGCAGCTTATATCCCTGTTACATACTAGCCATTCATCTATTTAAATCTCCCTCCCTGCTCACTCTGACTGTATGCTTCACCACCTTTTCCTTTTATAGTTCTCTGTGGGTGTAACAAAGCTGGTTGTGGTGTTAACCTGGTCTTTCCCAGTTTCCGTCTCATTTTTCTCCACTCCTTTTATACCAGTCATACTTCTTACACTGAGTTTGTCTTGGGATGTGCGCTGTTTGTGTTTTGACCGAAACAGCAGCTCTACTCACCTGTGTGGGCTGCATCTGTATTTTAGGATGGGGAGGGCTAGGGGGCTCCAGCCTTCTGTGTTTTCCTGCCAGGCGAGCAAGCTCTGTGTGTGTGTGCGCATGTGTGTGTGGTTTTATTGATCTCTCTCTGTTGTTGCAGTAAATTGGTTTGGCTGTAGAGAGAGGGACTGAGCGCCTACTGCTGTGTGTCTGAGTGTCTCTGACATTTAACATGATCTTTAAAGGCATTTCTCCACAGTGCCCGCAGGATCTAACAGCGTGCTGGGTGGTTCTCTATTCTTACTTACTCTCTTGCTTTTCCTTTCTCTCTCACCCACATAGGCTGGGGAGCCCAGCCTCTCCCCCTGGAGCTGAGAAGGTGATGGAGGCAGGTGGTGGGGTGCACTACAGGGGTGGAAAGTTCAGTTAGTCAGCGTTTAAAGTCAGGGTGTTTCAGAAGAATAAATCATTTCTAATGAATTGGATAGTGGAAGTAAAGAAAAAAGTGAAATAGGATAATAATCTAAAAATAAACAATGCAACCATTTGTTTCTTTGTCTTGTGTGACATGATGCTGTCCATCTCTTGTGGCATACCTGAAAACCTTTGTCCTTCCTCTTTCTTTCTTACTTTGGTCTCTGTGTGTCCAGGATTTACTCTAAGTTCTCCCCAAAGAAGATGCAGGAGCTGTCAGAAGCAGGTCTCATGAACTTTCTGCTGCTGTTTCTGGTAGTGGCCCGGCAGGCAGACCTGGAGGATGTGGCCAGCAGAGCTTGTGAGCTGCTTGGCTTTCTGCCCTCTAACTGTCCTCTTGGACACCGCACACTAATCTGGAGAGGGCATCTGTCAATGGTGTTGCTATTCCAGGTATATTTGTTTACCATAACATAAAAAAAGATTTTAATTAAAAATAACAAAACTGATGGACCATCGTATGTTTGCTCCAGGAGCGGGGTCTGGATGTTGGAGCTCAGGCTAGCCTGCTGACTTCCTCCTTTAACGAGACAGCCAAAGAGTTCTACAACAAAACCACAGAGGTCTCACGCAGGCTTGCCCTATGGGGGCCACTTGGGTCCTACCTGGAGGGTGTGGCCGAGGTGTTTGAGACCAGCACCACTCTCAGCCTATCAGAGGAAAAGCTACTCGGTGACGGGTTCAATTGGTTGCTGCCTGCCTGCCGCCAGTCCGAGCTGAATTCTGCCCTGGGTTTTCTGCAGATCGTCCTTGCGCAGCTCAGGTGAGAGAGCAGGTGTAAATATTCACCAGCTCCCAGGTATCTCTTACTTCTCCTCAGTTTCCCTCATTCTTTCATCATTCACTGATAGCTACTCCCTCACAGATAGTAGACACATCCAGACAAATGTTTTCTGGCAAAGGCCAAGCTAAGCTTTTATTAAAATCTGATAAGTCTCTACGGAAGAAGAGAGTGATCTCTTCTGCTCTCCCCATCCCAGCCCAGAGTCCACTCACTTCTCATGCTGACAATAAGCGGATTGTGCTGTCAGCAGGAATGGGTGTCTGTAAAAAGCCTGTGTAGCACTGAGGCCCCAGTTAGTCTCAGGAGGACCAGTGGCTCCGGGTCACCCTAACCAGGTGCTGCAGTAGTAGCCCTGATTAGAATTACGGGCCCAGGGGACCCTCTTTGGACCCTCCTGTCTTTATGAGGACGGCAGCAGTGCTGTGGGTGTGTTGAGAGACAGTGGTCAGTAGGGCACCAGAATGAGTTCAGCTGTAGGACAGGGGTGTTCGTTACATGAACAACCCCAACTGAAGGTCAGAGAGCCACATCTGAAACGCACTCTGTTTATGGGAGGTAGAGATGGAACAGAGGCCACAGTGGACAGATATCAGACAGTGAGGAAAGACGTGTATATTTTACACGCTAATCTGGTGTTATTTAGAAGAGTCAGTTTGTTTGCAACCTATTATGTTTGTAATAGCTCTGAACAACAATTAAAGCGGCTTCTTATAATTGCATGGATGAATTAATTTTAAGTGTTTCATGCTCCTAAGTTACACCAGTATGCTGTGCAAAGGCATTAAAGTCTTTGACAACAACTATCATTTTATATTGGGAAAAAATGCCTATTTTGAATTTATGACCATGTGGCCATTATAAACTCAAAATGAACTTATCTTTGAGCTTTGTTGTGGCCTTCACCAGCTGCTAGGTGAAATGGTTTCTCTTTGGTTGCTTTACCTTTGTATGTGCTCCACTTAGTTGTTAGAGTTCTCAATTGGTAGCATCCAGACTATTTTATCAAAAAAGTTGTTGCTTGCAGCTCCTGGAAACCAGGCTAGTGAGGTTTGTTTTGAAAAAAATCCTACAGAGTTTTGGTGATGGTTTCCTGTGGCTCCATCACTAAAGGTGAAAACTAAGTGAACATTTATTAGCAAATGTATTCAGTGCACACAATGTGCTGTCCATTTTATGTCAAAGTAATGAGGTTTGATACGCAGCTTTGTTGAGTATATATCTGATTTTTCAATATACCCCTAGATATATATTGTTTCTGGAGTTTTGTAGCACTCAGAGTGTTACTACGTCTTTATGCTTACGCTACTTTGAAAAGGTTAATAAATGATCTGAAACCTCAGAAAAAGGGCATTGTAAAATTAAGTGTTACCGAGCCCTCTTGCTGTTTCATGTAGGTGTATGATTGCTTTAATTCTCCAGTGTGCACTACCATCCTCTCAGCACACACAAACCTACACAACTGTCCACACCCCCAAAGTGAAACACTAACCGAGGTGTACTCGTTTCTTATTTCAGTGCCAGCCCCTTGTAACACAGTATCTCGTTAGCTTTGCTAATTCCCAGACTTCCCATCTCAGATCTTGGGGTTGAAGGGCACACATTTGCACATTAATGGCCAAGGAGTGAGAGGAGAAGAAGAGAACTCTCAGAGGCCCTCTGTGTTATGGCCTGGACCACCATGACCCATTTAACCAAATAAAAAAAAAAAATTAAAATACCGTGCTCTCTCTCTTTCCAATTCGTGCCGCCAAATTAAATATAATTCTTCGGCCTGGCAATTTTCGGTATCTCTTTGTGATTAATGCCTTTTCTGTGACACAATTAATGGGCAATTATGTAGCCTGGCAAATTTAGTGTGTGCATCATTATGTCTATTAAGAGCCATGTGGAATCCGCACACATTATGAGAATTATTCTGCCAATGGTTGAGGCGGCGTAGGGTCCGAACATTCACTCTTGATAGCCATCGTCATGGTGCTGAGGCAAGAAGCCAGTAACAGGCATAATTCCTCAATTTTATTTCTTCCCATGACCCTCCGTTGTAGGAGGATGGGGGTGACGCTGGTTGACGAGGTGAGCTGGCATTGGCACAGTCTGTTGGATCTGTTTTTGGCACAAACAATTAATCCCCATCTCCTTGGCTTGATAAAATACAAGCCTTCCTGTGAAGCTTTTTCCTTTGTGAGCATTAAGACCTTTTAGCGGGTTTTGACCCCCCCCCCCCAATAGTCAAGGACAACTACTGTCAAGTGTCTTCTTATAAAGGAAAAAAACACCTTTACATTAGATACAAATGTGAGGACAAAGTAAGGAAACAGGGGACGTGGAGTTAATTCCATGTATGCCCATGTGTGCGTCTGATGTGTTTGTCTGCCTGGCATTGTTAGGATGCTACTTTTTTTTTTTTAATGTCTTTACAGTGAAGGCAGCTGGGGGAAGGGTTACTTTGGTCCCTAGTGGTATGTAACGGTGTGTGTATGTGTTTGTGTGTACATGTAAGAAGCCACAGTGAGGAGGATTAAGTGGGGTCTCTGACGATGTCTTGTACAATGAGGGTTGATGGGTGTGAAAGGCCTATTCCGCAGTAGTAACGAGGCTAATGAATTCAGACTCTAATCGATTGTCTCAGCTCTCTCTGGATTAGATGCAACCTTGCTGGAAGGGAAGGCACCATTGAGGTGTGTGTGAGTGTGTGCGTGTGTGTATGTAATATAGTAACAGAGTAGAGTGTGTGGTTAAGGATAGGATAGAAGGGGGCTGCTAGTTCCTCTATCTTTTGCTTCTTCCCCACCTCATCTTAGCCCCCGCTTCCCTACACCCTCATCCGGGTGAATGAGGGGGACAGAAGGATCATCTCCCGTCTAAATGAGATTACAGCTCCTTCAGCTGCTTATCTGGGCTAATGCCAGCCACTGTGGGGCTGCCGTAGCGGCCAGGGCCAGGGATGAGCCAGAAGAGCCAAAGTATAGTCTGTGTACAGGGGATCAGTATTAGGCTCCACTCTATGCCTATAATATCCTCCTCTCCTTCCTCACACCTACCTCCACCCCGCTTTGCGCCACACTGCAGCGCACCACTGCACCCAGTAATCCCCCAGGAGAGAAGAGAGGGAAAACATATGAAGGAGGAGTGAAAGAGAGGAACTGTGGAGCAAAAGGATTTGAGAAAGTAGGGAGGGGGGGGGGGGGGTTGTACACAAGAGGGAGCACTGAGTTTGGATTTTGCATTGGATAGATTTGTTTATCTGTGTGTCTGTGTCCTTCCAGACGAGTCCATCAGCGCAGTGACCAGTCAGCTCCCACCCTGTCCTGGGTTCCTGCTACCGCCAGTGTGGTGAAAGAGCGCCACCTAGCGGTAGCAGCTGCTCTCTGGGCTCACTTCTTCCCCTTTCTGCACAGCCTACGTCTTTCTCAGACACCTCCAGCACAGCTTGCAGATGCAGCTGCAGGTCAGTAAGACCCAGTGGAAGGAAAGGTGGGAGAGCAAGATTTCTGGGCATCCTCATACAAAAGAAAACTGATGTAGCTATTTTAAATGAAAGAAATTTGAGGGGAAAATATGGCTTTACGAGTGAAAAGGTAGAACTGGAAAGGACACAAAATTCAAAGATCATAGTAAAGAGAAGACATTAATGACTTTGAGCGCTATACGTATCATCATCCAACTAACTGAGACAACACTGACCTATTTTCATTTTCCTCAGGTTTCACCCTGCTCGCCTTTGATCTACCCACTTCGGCACCCCAGGACCTTCAACCAAATTCAGTTCAGTCCATCATGCAATACTTTGGGTGGGATGACATGGTTCACCCACTCTTGGTAACTCGCTATCTTTCCCATCTGCTTCAAAACAGGTAAGCTTTGACCTTTGAATCCAATCCCACCCCCCAGTCTTCTCTGTCCCAAAACATTTTCATTTGACTCACCTGATGCTTTTACATCAGGTGAGTCCGATGAGAATGATGTTCTCCTCTTTTCCTGTTAGTTATCAAGCTTCATCATTGTGTGACGCACTTAAAAAAACTGTTTTCCATAACTTCTGCAGGTACATTACACCGTCTCTAATTAATAAATGAAGCACAGGGTGTCCTTGTATAGTGAAGATGGTTATTAATAAATAAAAATGCATTCATGCCTTTATACAGAAGGTAAAAGCTTCAAAATTACACTCAAGAGTAGAAGAATGATTATTATTTCAACCACAGACATCTTTTCAGACGGTGCCAAGTGATACTAAAGCTGCAGTAGGGGAAAAAAAAAATATCCAAGAGTTTTAAAAAAACCCTCCATCTGCAGCTCCAAGTCCCTCCCATCACATAAGCGCTGACATGTGCATGTGCTTCATATGCTTACAACACAAGCTGTTAGAGGCTCTAACAAGCTACATAAACATGAAATGGAATTGGCTGCAGCAATGAGCCTTTGGCTAAGGTTAACAGAGGGCTAAACCATTAGGAAGATTCAACATGGCCACTTGTGGCGTGCTTAATGGAAATTCTACCTGCACAGCCTGAAACCACTACAACAAAGACAGATTAGATATTACAGGAATGCGTCTAGCAAAGACAGAGATGCTGAAACACCAATCAGAATAGCCTGCTGTGGTTTGAAATTAGTTCCCTAGTTAAAATTGCAGACATCTGGAATATTATCTGGCCATCAGCTGCACATCCTTCTCCACCAGTCCAGCAAGATGGAGAAAGAAAACGAGCCATAAGCTAAAATAATATCCATGAACCAAAATGTTAATAGACCACAGCCTTACCTACTGAGCTGTCTGGGCACTGTTTATTAATGAAAGAGAGGCAGGAAGATTATTATGCAATAAGGAGGTGGTGTGTTTTGTATGGGCAACTGCCAGTACCTGACCCTTCAACTGCAAGATACCAAAGTGATCCTTTTTAGAAGTTTTTTTCTGACAAGCTTATCTTTCTTATTTTGTGCGGGTTGCTTTAAAGTGATTGCACAAGCTGCAAAGTAGAATTTGCTTCCATTGAATTAGGCTTTCCACCATTTGAAAAGATGTGCATTAGTTGGACAGTCAATAGAAACCGCCTCGCCCCCCACCCACCCTGCCCCACACATCTCCAAACAGACTTGTGATCAGGTTCTTGCTGTCTCTTCTCTTTCGCAGTGAGCTGGTGTCCTCTCTGAGTGGAGATCCTGGCGTTGCTGTGTCTGGTTCTGCACAAAGCCTGTCAGTGAGGGCCTGGGTCAGATGTGTTCTACAGCAGCACCTTCACAAGAACCCAGATGGCACTGACAGCAGAACAGGTAACAATACTCAACAGCAGTTTTCAACCTATTCTTTAAGTAAAAAAGGAAGTGTTTACATTAATGTGAACTTCGTTATCATTTGAATAACCAGTGTTTGTGTTTTTGCATTCGTCAGCCCGGGCTGTGGAACAACAGTTGTGTGAATTGACCCGGCTTGTGCTGAGGCTTCCCGAGGTGGAGAGGCTTCTGCAGAGAGCCAACCTTAATCCCACAGCAACCAGGCCAGAGCCGACTGCAGCCCTGGAGATGTTTGTCAAGGTAACATACGCACACAGGTGACAAACACACTGGGGAATAATTCTGTCTTTGTGTATTTTGAAATTTTACAGCGAGAACTCAGGTCGGCTTTGTGTCCAAGTAAAATTAAAAATCGTCTGTGAACCTTCATCAGCGTGTGTTTCTATGTGTTTCACATGGTGTTAGGCTGTAGGCAGTGTGTACAGTGGACTGAAGGTTTTGTCTGAGCGTTCAGCCATGGTGACCACAGCCCTAGACTACATTGGTGACATCCTGAAGCACATTAAACCGTCTCTCGTCAGCAAGAACCAAGAGGGAATACAGCTAGCATACTGGGCTGTTGGTAGGTGCAAAGTTTATCAATTTCAAACGCATCACAGAATATACTGTGTATAAAGTCCACGACTGGGCAAGAAATTATTGGAATTGCGTATGAGAGTACAACACTCTTTTCTCTGTGACCAGGCTGCATTGTGAAGCACTGGAGCCCCCTGCTGGCCACATCAAAAGCACAACAGCTGTTGTTCCGCATTGTGGATGGGCTGCTGCTTCCCCACAACCTCACACAGCAAGACAAAGCTCTCAGAGACAGTCTGCCTTTGTATATACAGGTAGGGACAAATGTATAATATAGACACACATTGTCCAAACACACAGCCGTTACATTAAAGAAAGAAACCTGGCTATTTTGATAAAGACCCTTCCATTTATCGTCTTCCAGGGTCTGTCTGTGGCCTCTAGTGTGTCTCAGTCCCAGGGGGCTTACCTGAAGCAGCAACTACGTTCTGTAACTCGCAGATATTTGGACCATTTCCTTCCTGCCTCGCCTTCTGTGGGCATTATTGCCAACCACCCGGTGCTTCTAGGTGCCTGCGAGGCCAACCCAACCAGCCGTGGAGCTGCCCTGAGGAGACTCATCCTAGAGGTTCTTTGGTAGGTCTGCAGAACCATGAAAAGAATTTGCCTGATCCAGCATTGACCTGAATTTCATGTTCACTTAATTTCTGAATGTGATTCCTGTTTAATCAAAAACTCTCTCAGCAATGACTGAAAACTCCAAACGCCCCAAAGGCTGTCTTACCTTTATTATCAAGGACTCATGTACATCATTTCCTTCTTTCACCATGTGTCTACATAAACAGCCACTTAAAGTTACTAGAAACACCTCTGCTTGTGTTTGCAGTGAGAACTTCCTGCAGTTCAAAGGTCACGCCCCCCCTCCTCGTCTGGCATCCGTCCTGATGTTCCTGTTGGAGCTTCTGAGACGAAATGGTGACTCAGACCCCTCCCTACTCACCGTGCCCCTCCCCTCTCTGCTGCGCTGCATTATGCTGGTCAACGAGCCACAGGGTAAGATTGACAATCTGAATCTTAAATAGTTTTACAAGCCAAGTTTTAATATAGCAGTGCTCCACTACCTCACTGTTTCTCTGTCTGCAGCTTAAGTATAAAACTATATAATCATGAGATCTAACAATCCAGAAGTTGGTATAAAAAGAGAGCGTCTGGCTTTCCATATGATCACAGTTCACTGAGTACAAGCAATGTAATGATGGTCCAGAGCAGAGGAATATGGACAGTGCGACATTAGTGGCATAAACGAATAAAGTTGTAATCCAGCAGCTGTTCCCCGTGTGAGAAAGTGCCATATTCTACTCAGAAACTCTTGTTATGTAGATTAGGAGTTGTTGTAATGACTTGCAGTACTCAGATCTTCTGTTAACTCTACATTTTACTGCAGTTTTGATTGATTGAAGTAGAAGTTAAAGTCATTTTTTATATAACAGTGTCATTTAAGTGGATTCACTTCATTTCAGACTGATGCATTATATAATCAACACTTTCCAGCCCGTCTCTATTGATGTGATTGTGAAGTGATTTTTATTTTTTTATTTTGGATGTGCAGTAAGGAAGACGAGCACAGATGCCTTACAGCTTGTAGTTGAGCGGTGTGGTGCCGCATCTACAGAGAGACCATGCGACCAGATGATCACAGTCTTACGGTAACTGAATGTTTGTAGCATTAAATACTGTATGCATCGACAAACTTTGCAATATTCGACTGTGTAAGATCATTTGAAGTGTACACATTATTCATAGACAGTAATTATAGATCATCATCAAATTACAGCCTCTTTTATCCATCATTTTTATTCATTTATTTATTTATTATGCCTACCATCTCGATGCTCTTAGGTCGTTTGTGGAGGAGAACGAGGGAGTCTACGACAGGCAGATATACGGCATCTTGGAGACTGTGGCTGTTTTAGATCCCACTGTGGTTCAAGCTCTTATCCCCAATCTGTCTCTCAGTCTGAGAAACACTGAGCACAAAAGAGGACTGGGCAAGAACATCGCCTTGAGGTGAGCAAGCACATGAATCACACCCTGGAAGCCATGTAGACGGCATTCATCACTTTAAACTATTTTTAAGTTGTCTAGACAATAAGCGCTGCAGTTGCATACAGAACAAGAAATATTCAGCAGCTCTGTGACTTACAGAATGTGCCACATTTGTTTGTGTAACAGGAGTGCATATGTGAAGTTGCTGGGTCTCCTTGGGGAAAGTGGGCAAGCTGAAATAACCAGTCTGGAAAGCGAGTGACAAAAAAAATCCAGTAAAGAGAGACCTCTTCCAGACCCCTCCAAGAATCTCTTCTTATCATGTTGTATTTTCATTTTTGTCAATTTCCCTTAAAAAAATGAGGATACCTTAGAAATTCTGTTTAATTTATGTTTAGCATAATCTGTAATATTCTTAAAACCTCAAATGCAGTTGTAAAAAAGCACAGAAAAGATTTGTAGAAGGGAAAAAATATACAAATGGGCATGTTCCTATCATGGATTAAAAGCTTAATATTACCTGCCTGTAGATATGTACATATTGTCCAAAAAAGAAAAAAGTGCAGCTTTGCATCTCAAGAGATTCACTGTTACTGAATGAAAAATGTGACAATAAATGTGAATGTGGCCACACGCCAGCATCCCCACCTTTTCGTTTCTGTTCGATACTAAGAGAAGGGAAGAATGTGAAGTGTGCACACATTATTTGTGATTATGGTATGAGGTGCTGCATCTATATATCCAGCAGTCTGAATTACAGATTTGATCAGGGCCCAATGACTTCACCACCACACCTTAAAAAAAAAGTTGAGCAGAGGGAAGAAGTAGTACTGTTTGTTCCCACTCTCCCGTTCTTTCTCCCCGTTCCAAGTTCAGCAATCTCTTCCAATCCCGTTCTAGTTTGCACCTAATCACATGAAGTCTCACTCCTGTCTCCCACAATCACCAAGTCTCATTTTCTGTCATTGCTAGTCATTTTCCAGCCTCATCAAACTGCAATGCATCTCCTTCATCCGAGGAGCTTTCTGCTGCATCACATTCCTTTTTCCTCCAGCAGCATCAGAGCTGGTTGGAGAATCCATGCATAAAGAAAGAAACTGAGGTGGTTCTTTAAATTAGTGTGCAATTATCTATTGCTGCTAAATAATTCCCACTGAAGAGCAGTCATCCTCACCCCCCGAACTCTTAGAACTACTACTGCTCTTGACAGAACACACTCCTGCGCCTTTTTTCAATTCTCTGTTTGCATCTTTATTCTGCAAATTTTCCAGGTTTTCAACACCTTTCTTTTCGACAGACAAACGGGGGTTTGTTTTGGTCAGAAGTATGTTTTGGACAATCAGCATTATTCAGTATATGGTACGTATGCACGCAGATGGGACTAGACATTCATTAGACCACAGTCTTAGGTCCTGAGTGTATTAACAGTCGGACTCACACAGGTCGTTTTTTTTTTGTTATCTTATTTGAACTGAAAAAGATGGCATGGTTATTTACCTACGAACCCAAGTACCAGCACAGGCGATTAGAAAGCAGGCTGTTCTTCAGGCCACCGAAGTGATTATAGGGATCACGTGGAAGTGTTATACAGCAGTTCTAGCTAGAAATGCTCCTACAGTACTTTAATGGGTTACAGAAACTGCAGTTTCATTATTATCTTGAGGACAGTTGAGCAGGTCAGCAATATCTTCTTTCCACGTCTTTATTAACAGTTAGGATGACTGTCTTTTTCTTTTTCTCCTGTCCCTTTCCTGCAAGATTTATGTTCCCACTTGCTCCTTATGTCTTCAGTGGTCATGATGTTTCAGTCTTTGGAAACATACAACCAAAAAATGCTTTATTGTTGTGAACGCAGATTGTTCCTAGAAGTTTAAATAGCTTAAATAGCATGGCTCTTGTCAGGAAAATATTATTATTACATTTTGGTGTCAGAGATGGCGTGTTTCAGATTGAGTCCAATAATCGAGCACTTTAAAAAAAAAAAAATTAAATAAAAAAGAGAGTTTATCTGAAAGTGCTCCATCCTCTGGTCACATGTTCTGGTTTCCTCACGTTTTGTAAAGGAGTGGTTTAAACAGCACCTATCCTGTGATGGGGTACTTGTAGAGTTTGTAGGTTTGGGCAGGTGAAGTAAGGAGCAGGAAGGAAACAGGCCGCTATCCCATTGGAGGCAAACGGCAACGTTGGCCCGTAGAAAACCTCCTCCTTTCCCTCCGTGCTAAGATCCAGCACCTGGAAAGAGAAAACTCATGCAATATATGGCACAGCTGTAGTAATGGCACTGGGCCAGTACATAGTAATAACAATGTCTTTTCCTTTGGCACCACCACAAGGCATGAAATTTGATACAAACATACATATCAGCCTCAGGAAAGGTAAGAGATATTGTCCTATTTCAGTCTTTAAAAACTGCTATAGATGACCCTATGCCCATTAATAAATCCCAATTAAGCCGGTTTTCAGTCTTTATATTAATACCAGAGAAAGATTGTTTAATGAAAGTCATTTGCTCCTTACTAGATTCCAGCTAGAATGGTCTTCATCTTTAGATTGACGAGCCATGAAAAGTTGGGAAGGTTCTTGCTGTTAACTAGGGGATAGTGGGTTAGATTTGAATTAATCGCCTACATTAGAGCACTTGTTCCCTACAATACTAGTGAAACTGCTTGAACAACCTACTAAAGCATGTACTAACTTAATCAATCATCAAGTCAGTTCAACTTGTGGAATACTAATCCCCTCAGCAGGGCTAGTATGTGCCCCTTTGTGCAAGGAGGAACTGGACGACATCCAGGAGGCCACTGGTGTGAATGTCTCCGACCAAACAATCAGAAACAGACTTCATGAGAATGACCCAACGTCCTCCGTAGGAAGTAGTAGGCCCTGTGCTCACTGCCCTGCACTGTGGAGCGTCACTGGCATTTTGCCATCAAATATGAGAATCAGCAGACCCACCACTTTACTCTGAAGACTCACCTGAATGCATGCCAGAGGCTCGTTGGTCCAAATAGAGTATCCTCCAACTACATAGATCCTGTCATCGTGGACCGCTACTCCAGACTCGTTCTGACCTGAAGAGGACAGAGACGGCACAATGCTTCACTGTGCCAATCAGAGGGCATCCTGACAATATGACTTCCACGTCCCCCAGGAGGCAGAGGGGAAGATAAATGGAGAAAGATGGGGCAAGGGTGGGAGTGTACGCAGAGCTATGGCGTGTTCTTTCTGTGACTTTGTCTTTAAACTTTTGCAGATATAATGGGAGGAAAAGATCCGAGAACAATTGTGTAAAGTCAAACAGGAGTACAGGAGGAGGAGGAAATAACAATAAAGTCATCCAGAATTTAAAGCCTGTAATGGAAAATGAGAAAACATGACCACATCCTACAGTATATGTATGTGAGATTGTCTTGGCAGTGCTTGTGTTCCATCCCACCGCTATCCTGTAGGCTAAAAGGTGCAACATACCCTCAGGTCCAAAGTAGACATATACTCTCTATATGTTTTAATTTAATCATCCTACCACCTACTTGCAGCCAACAGGGAGGCATTATGTGTTGTGTTTCTAATCTAATGAGAGGAGGGCAAAGCCGAGAGTTATACTCAGCCTACGTTTCCAAGCACCACATATGTACAGTGCATAATTGTATTAAAAATATATGGTGTTCTAAATAGATTAGCATTAAAGCTGCTGAAAGCTTGTTTTCAGAAGTGTTTTTCATTAAAGATTTACAACTACATAAAGAGCAATTAAAAGTTCAGCTTGGAAAAAAGTTTGATCGACAGTGGCCTTGAGTATCAGCCTGCTGTTAGTCATCACACTGGTATTCAAATGTCACTAAATCCTCTGTGCATTTGGAAATACGTCCTTTTAATTTGCTCGATTTGACAAAAAACTATTAAGGTTTGCGTGAAAGTGTAATATATGATACGGTGCAAAAGTCTTGAGCCACCCCTCTTAGCTTTATATTTTGCAATAAAAATGGCAAATAGGTGCAGCGCTTAATTGAAATGTGCAAACACACATGGAAATGCAGTCACCCTTCCACTGGGACCATTTCTGATGAGGCTTCAGTGAACAGTACATGGATCAACTAAAGGCCCTGATGAATGTCTCGGGTCTTGTGTCAGGTCTTTGCTGGATTTTTCTCCTGTTTCTTAAGGACATGACTTTCACAAATTGTTCATCTGCTGTAGATACTTGTACAACATGCCAAGATGTGCAAGGTTTTCTGCTAACAGCATTCCTTGTTGGTGCAAAAAATATTATTTTATGTCTGTCAAACTGACCTTTGGCATTTTTCATAGATTCAACTAAAGAAATGGGAAAAAATATTTTTTGTAACAGGCTGCTTGTGGCAAAGTGCCTACAAATAGCAAAGAACCAGTTTAAATTCTAAGATTAGACGTTTTTAGACTAACTAAAAACGTCTGAAAACGGCCAGCTTCAAGTACTGGACAATGTATGAAAAACCAATCATTGTCTGAAGATCAACTTTGAAAGACCTTCAGAAAGCCTGGAGAACTGTGGCCCAAAACAACATTTTTTAAAGGTCTCCAAAATATAAAGGAATGGGTGCTGTCTCTTGATGCTGTATGTCTTAAGTTAGCTCTCTTTTATGGCTCCACAGCTCCTGACAGAGTGGGTTCAAGCTGCTAAACACAACAGAAATTTCAATATGTTGCTATGATAGATGAGTTAGTTAACTCAGACTTTATGTGTATGTATAATGTAGGGCATATCTAACACTTTCAATTTAACATCTTCTCAAAAATAGAATATTAGAGTTGTTGGTCAAAAAAACTACAAACTGATTTATGCTAGGAAGATGGGAGAAGCAAAATGCGTTAACATTTCCCACCCAGTTTGTCACTAGTAAAGTCACTCGCAGTGGGCAGTGCGTCTTTTGGTCTATTAATATAAAAATTGCTAGTCTGGCTCAAATCAAAGGTATCGTGATCGAGCACCAGCATAAAAGCATTTTGTTCACACCCTATGTGTTTTTTTTAATCCTTACCAAAACACCAGCATTAAATAAACAAGTTCTAGTTTAAGATGGATTGTAGTGGTGAATTTCATGATCCTGTCAGGTGAATAGCAGAAGCAAATATTGTTTCTCGATAGAGTCAGTTAACTGCCCCAGTTCTAGTCTTTATCTAAGTTAATCTAACCACCTCCTGACAGTAGCTTTATGTTAGCGCAGACATGACATCACCTATCTCCTCTAACTCTCAGCAAGAAAGCTGCAATTTCTCTGTCACAGCCAAAGCTTCTTCTGCTTCTATCTAATGGATCATTTCAGAAAAAGTTGTGCAGGTCACACAGTATGCATGTTTCCACAGTGGCTTCATCGCTTTGCCCACCTGTGAGGAGGCTGAATGAGCACCGCGTCCACTGGTCCAGGTCCATATTATAGGAGTCGATGTGGCGGACCAAGATGCGATCGTTGTTGTAATCCAGGTCGTTCCCACCTAACACGTACAGTTCCCTCCTCACCGCCGCCATGACGTGGTATACTCGCCTCTGCAACATGGGACTGCGGGCCAACCACTGGTCCTGAGGTGGAGGCGAAGGTGGTGGGGAGTAGATATGGGGAGGGAACGGCAGATGAATTTGAAGGGGGGGGAAAAGGGAGAAAATAAGAGATGCAGTACAAAGAGGGAGGCAGAGAGAAACAGCGAGGGTGGAAAGGGAAGGAGGATGAATACGAAGATTAATATTTAAGCATATCCATGCATGGGTAATTGATGTATGCTCAGCACTAGATAAATAACGTGACACTGGAGCTCAGGTTTGTACTAATGACTTCCCTCCCTATTTCTAATCATATGTTTCAGCCACTCCATTTTACACCGAGGATCCCTGCTCATTTCACTAAGTGTGTCGAAGTGTATTTTCTGTGTGTGTGTGTGTGTGTGTGTGTGTGTGTGTGTGTGTGTGTGAGTGCTTGATTGAGGCAGAGAATGAGAGAGAGAAAGTGTGTGTGTGCGTGTGTGTCTGCTGGGAGCTGACGGGTGGCCATCTGTTGAGGGTAGAGTGGGTGGGGGGTTGCTGTTGCTCTGGCAGGTGAATGTAGATTCATGGTGAATACAAATGAGACTCTCTTCCTCTCTCTTTCGTTTCTTCATTCCCTCGCTTCCACGCAGACATGTACAAACACAGACCCATATGGATATGCGCATTACACACATACACACCGCGTACTATATACAGGCTTTAGCAGCTGCCTATAAACACAACCGATTGATGTTTAGCCCTCTACATTCCAGTGCAGAAAGGTGTGTTTGACTATTGCACACAGAATCAAAATCATTTAAAGCTCATATTTAATTTCAAAAATATAACCGAAAAAACACGACAAAAGTTGGAACTAAATTTTACTGTTTGCAACATTTTGTCTTGCTGAAATAAGCAAAGGGGTTGTTTTACCTTTACATACCTTTACAGCTTTGTGTGAAGGAAAGTTTTCGCAGGCCTCTACATTGAAAAACTAAGGAAGACCAGAGCAAGTATGACCACCTCTATAAAGGTTTTGCAGTTTGCTAGTTGGGGTAAATTCACCCCATTTGAGTGCTCAGAGAAAATGCAAAAAAAATCCAAGAGCTACATGTCAAACTCTAAAGTTTTCAGTTAGCATGTTAAATGTTAAAATTCATGACAGTGCAATTAGAAAAGGACTGAACAAGTGCAGCTTTTTCAGTTTAAAATGTTTTTCAGAGCACTGTAGAGTCCTGGAAGTGTCGTTTCGCATTAAGCGCACCTTTGCAGATGCACAAATTAATCATACCATGTATACAAATGCAATTCCCATCCCAAATCTAGTTTTACTATTTATCAGAGTGGCTGGGATGTTTTTAATTGATTCCATACAGTGTGAAAATCAATTAGCAGACACTTGACACCTGCCTGTTGTGCTATCCGTCATTGAGAACGTAAGGTGTGCTTTTATTTCTGGGAGAGAGAAAAAAATACTCCATTATTATTACACCGATGATGTTTAGGTGTGTACTTTTCCAAAAGTCTCATCATCAGTCAACAACAATTCAAACAGAGTAAACTGTATTATAAGCTAACCTCAGTACAAACTTTCACAGAGAAAAATCTCAGGATGAGTCTCATAATAAGTGGCTCTGAATAAGGATTCCAAGGACACAACAAGCTCTCAGCACTGACATAATAGCAACCAAAACGCTTTACCGAGCAGTTCACATCCACCACAGACCATCAATTTAGAGTTCTGTTTCTGAACACCTGAAAAATGTAACTCAAATAATCTCATCTACCTCACATTTGGTCTCCAAAAGCTCCTGAGAAAAAAAATATGAAGCTTGAGGGAAATTTTGTGTGTCAGCTGTTTGGACCTGGGCGTGTAAAAGGGTATTTTTTTTGTTTGTTTTTTGTACTGATCACTGCTGTTTGCTGTTGATGAGAGTCAGGAGATGAATGCAAACAGTAAGGTTACTGTCAGTAAAACAAAATCACTGTTCAAAAAAAGAAAACCCCACTGAAAGTACAATGAACTGTAGCGTATAATCATACTTCTTTGTGATTTTGTCTCTATCAGCAGCCTCGTTCACAGTAAATTCATTCTTAGCTTATATGTAAATACTGGCTCGAGTTGGCTTTAGTGTGTTTTGGGAATATGGTGATAAAGTG